>NC_071264.1:141657-181657 GCF_023375685.1 Ictalurus furcatus | reverse complement strand
AGCAGTCTTGGTGAAGAGTTAGAACCCGTCCCACATTTCCAGCAGTTTGGGAGCTGAATCATTAAACTTAAAGGGGCAGAGCAGAAACAAAGTCAAGAACAGGCAGAAGGTCGTACACAGGAGAAATCAACACACGTAACCAAATATCTGCTGTACAAAGCAACGGCACCGATCTGCCCCGGGGATGGAGACCGACGAGGCTTAAATACACGTCCGGAAATGTACAGCCAACTCATCCCAAAGGCGGGAGCAGGCGTGTACGAGATGTGATCGTCCAATGGCAAGCAGGAACATGACGCATTGCACTGGACTGGGCTTAAAAGAGGAGGAGACAAGACACCCATCCCTCCCCCGACATAGACAGATGGAACATAGTACAAACAGAAATACAACTGAGGACGTAACAATGGCCAAGTATCAAATAAAATGTAAACTTGCATTGATGAAGGTAATGTTGTTACTAATTGTTTATAAATTACCATGGTAACACAGAGCTCCAAGGTATAAAAATATGGAGTTTGTCATCAATCAAACAGTAACCAGTTTTAATACCTAAAAAAGTTTACGTAGCAAAATTTAGCAAAGCGCTTTACAGTAAATTAAAATGTAAAATTAAACTAATGAAATGTTGTGCAGCACATGCTTATGTTAATGTTTGTTACATTATATGATCATATAAATAAATAAATACTCCCAAAGTCACCAGAATTGAAAGCTTTGGTGCTGTTAAACATTTAGAGATTGAGGTTGTGGTGACTCAGTATTTCACTCAGTATATCTGGGTAAGACACAGTGAACGACTCACTGCTGGCATTCATGAAGAAGTCATAAACTCCACTGGAATAATAAATAGGATCTAATAAAACCATGAGTGGAAATTATTGGTGTAAGTTTGTTAGGATAGACTTCCTCCAACCTGGAACTATATCCTCCAGTCCACGCGGTGGCGGTAACGCGCCTAACAGCTGCGTCTCCGACCAGTAGAAATCACAGAAGAAGAAAAAGCTGCAGCGGGTATCTCCTGAGCAGTTGAGTTATTACACCGAACTAATCATCTCCACATTAAATTATTTCTGACAGTTTTACAGTTAGATTTGATCCAGTTTAAAGATAACAGCTGGTTATTTTGTCTGTGTTTGAGGAATTAAAACTCCGTTCTGTTTTTAAACCCGAGGTAAGTTAAACGGAAGCTGTGTGGCCGAATCCCAAATTGATGTCATTTCCGGTTTAAGTGCACTACATTAGGGATGAAATAATGACGGTCTATACCCTATGTAGTGCACTATTTAACTCATGAGGAGAGATTTGTTATTCTGTTTTAGCGGCACTATTTAAGTATAACCTTACTTTATCCTAAAATCCATTGTTTGCTCCCTGCTTATAGCAACTAAAATAAACAACAGTGAGTGTAAAAGTGGCTAAGTCATTTAGCAGCTAAAATAACTTTAAATTTCTGTAATGTTTTTAATGTATAAACTGCTAAACTGAGGTGAAGTTGGGTTTATATTGGACATTCACTGCACATTCGAGCTTCTCTCTTCTATTTCTCAAGAAATAAACACAAAAAGGACAAAATGTGTGTGTGTGTGTGTGTGTGTAGCTGGCGAAGTCACTTTGTAAAGAAATACTACGCGCATGCGCACGTAAGAATCCACGTCAACATGTCCGCCATATTGATGAGGGAAAGACCGCGCTGTAAACAAATACAAGTAAACGGAGGAGCTGTGGTTTTTCTGGATAATAATTTACATGATTTACCGGAGATGATAACGGCATCGTTTTCAAAAACTTGTCCTTTGAAACCCGTTTTCCAAAGTTTTCAGACCCCGAAACGCCGTCGTCATGGAAACGAACAGCCAAACCGCATCAAAAGTTTTCGGTTTTTATTTGAAAACGTTGTGGTGTAAACGGCCCCTTAACAACTACAGCAAAATGCTGCTTTTATTGCTGAAGCCTTTCTGTAAACAAATAGAAATGAAATAGAATTTTTATGATTCACACTATATTACACTCCATTCTTCTTCTCAAACACAACTCTATTTTTGAAAATAATCAAGATTTCTTTTGTTAAAAAATCTATTTCATGATGCAGCTTATTATTAGAGCTGCAACTAACGATTATTTTCACAATCGATTAATTGGTCGATTATTTTTTCGATTAATCTGATGGGGGCGGGGCAAACTTTCAGTGCCTTTTTTTGTTTATTTAAAATAAAATCCACAAACTGAGTGTTACAAATATAAATTCAGACTAAAACTTTACACAGATGTTTGTCCAAAACAGAAAAGAACCCAATACACACACACACACATATATTTATATATATATATATATATATATATATATATATATATATATATATATATATATATATAAATTAATTTAGGACTGTAGTTTAATTCGGTGCTTTTTGTGCATCCATAAAAAAATAATGCATAAGTACTTATATAATATAAATGTAAACTAACTAAATAAGATAAATATATATATATAAACATTTATAAATAGTTAGATAGATAGCATTATTTTTTATGGATGCACAAAAAGCACAGAATTAAACTCCAGTCCTAAATGAATAATAAAAACTCACTTTCACTGCACCTTGTGGTTTCTGTATCTCGGTGTCTTTAGACATTATTTTACTTTTGATCATAATATTTGAATTAGACATTACAGATCTTACTCGCGCTACACTCTGTATCAGCGCGTCTACACCGCGCGTGACCAGCAACGCGGCCTCGTTACTAACACTTTATTTTCAGTGCTTTTTGAACTGTCTCTCAGCCCTAAATAGTTCCGCGGTATTTGTGTGGAATTGGGATGAACGTCTAGTTAAAGGGTTGATGTCTCGCTGGCGCAGTGATTTGTTCTTTAGGAGTGTTTTTCTCTTGAACAGCTCTCTGTGTGGAGACTTGAGGTAGTTCTGTAGTCACAGGTGCACAAATCAGTCACACAGCTCCAGCTCCACCTGCGCCTCTCGCAGGGAAACGGTTTCTGTGCACTGGCTCCGTCCCAAATCACCTTGTATGGAATCTCTATCTCTAGTGCACTAGGTGCGGTAGAGACTCCATTCGTTCAGACCGTGTGTAGTGTACCTAGATACGCAGTCGTGCAGGATTTGGGCACAGGCCACGCTAATGAAACATCATCCATTTCAAGTCAAGTTGCTATTGTTAAACATTTCACTAAAACCTGTATGGAAACGTTGCTGTTCAGTTGTTCTATAAGCGCAATTTCAACCAAATACAGTGGAGTGTAAAAGTTTGTACCCCCTTTTGGTTTCTTTTGGCCGGAAGGGTGTTAAATGTCCTAAACACTACAAAATTTGACTGCAAGTAGAAGTTAATTTTATTATCAGACTCAGATATCCATGTTAATATTTTTAATACTGCTCATTAGTGTTAAATGACTTGATGATTTTGTGGTCAGTAAACCGTTTTTGTGTTGATTTTGATGTATGTTTTGGATCACTGTCCTGCTGGAAGATCCAACCATGGCCCATTTGAATCTTTCTGGCAGAGGCAGTCAGGTTTTTATTTAATATCTGTTGATATTTGGTAGAGTCCATGATGCCATGTATCCTAGCAAAATGTCCAGGTCCTCTGGCAGAAAAACAGTCCCAAAACATTAAAGATCCACCACCATATTTAACCGTGGGCATGAGGTACTTTTCCATATGGCTACCTCTCTGTGTGCTTCAAAACCACCTCTGGTGTTTATTACCAAAAAGCTCTATTTTGGTTTCATCTGACCATAGAACCCGATCCCATTTGAAGTTCCAGTAGTGTCGGCAAACTGAAGACACCTGAGTGTGTTTTTGGATGAGAGTAGAGGCTTTTTTCTTGAAACCCTTCCAACAACTTGTGGTGATGTAGGTGACTTCAGATTGTAGTTTTGGAGACTTTCTGGCCCCAAGACACAACTAACTCCTGCAGTTCTCCAGCTGTGATCCTTGGAGATGTTTTGTCCACTCGAACCGTCCTCTTCAGTGTGTTGAGACGATATAGACACACGTCCAATCCCAGGTTGATTCATAACATTTCCAGTAGACTGGAACTTCTTAATTATTGCCCTGATGATGAAAATGAGCATTTTCGATGCTTGTGCTATTTTCTTATAGACACTTCCCATTTTGTAAGCTCAACAACCTTTTACTGCACATCACAGCTACAGTGGTGCTTGAAAGTTTGTGAACCCTTTAGAGTTTTCTATATTTCCACATAAATATACACAGTATTTTCAGACAAGTCCTAAAACTACACAAAGAGAACCCATTTAAACAAATGTGACACATATTATACTTGGTCATTTATTTATTGCAGAAAATAATCCAATATTACATATCTGGGAGTGGCAAAAGTATGTGAACCTTTTGCCTTCAGTATCTGGTCTGACCCCCTTGTGCAGCAATAACTGCAACTAATCATTTCCAGTAACTGTTGATTAGTCCTGCACATGGGCTTGGACATCAGTTTTGGCCATTCCAAACCAATAACTTTATTGTTCTTTAACCATTCTTTGTTTTGGGCCACTGTCTTATTGCATGCCCCACTTTCTGTTGAGATTCAGTTCAGTTCCTGGGTTCATTCTTGCCCTGCGGTTGCGGAACTCGCCACTACACTAATTATAATCTTTCAGATAGCTTGGAGATTTAGTACGTGTAGACCTTCTCAACTCAGGTTTTTCCATCCCAAGGAAAGTTTCTGACACAGCCACTTCAGAAGTTCCTCCCAGTTTTTGTTTGTGACTTTCCTCAGAGAATGAAGAACCTGAGTCTTTTGTAGAAGGCACTGGAATGACAACATCTGGCCGTGAAGTGTCTTACAACTCTGGTGCTGGTGCTACGGATGTTGCATTGTGCCTGTCTCTCACCTGATCAATATGTCAGTGCACTACTTGCCCACTTCCCAATGCTACTGTGCACCATACAGGACCAGTCTTTTTCTGAACTGTTCCTGGAATAAAAGTAGGTCCAGAGCTGAAGTTCCTAGTATACACTGGGTCACCCACCACGAGATATCTTTCCTTTGCATGTTGGTCATGGTACCATTTTTGTCTCAATTGTTTGTGTCTCAATGAGACCCTGTGTAGACCAGTTTCCTTCCACACAGCAGTTTAGCGGCTGATTTGCCAGTGGTCGACGGTGGCGTCGTTCGGTAACTGAACAGCACTCTGGCTAGCTTTTTCAACAGACTCTCCAGCACTCTCTTTCCTCAGGGTTTTGAATGTTTGAACGGCCCTTTCAGCCAGACCACTGGAAGATGCATGGTAGGGTGCTGTGCTTGTGTTTAATTCCGTTTCTTTCCATAAACTCTTGGAATTCAGCACTGGTAAAAAACAAAAAAAACTGCTATGGTCTGACATCACTACTTCTGGTATCCTGTGTTGGCTAAAGGTTTGTCTTAAGCACTGAATGGTAAATGTGGATGTAGACTTGATTAACAGATAAGCCTCTATCCATTTTGAGAATGTCTCTACCACGATCAAGAACATTCTACCCATCCATGGTGAACCGTAATCAATGTGAATCCTTCTCCATGGCTGCTCTGGCAACTCTCACGCGTGCAGTGACGCGTTTGCCGGAGCGTTTCTGTTTTCCTGACAGACTGCACACGATTTGACCAATGCTTCCACCTCTGCATCCAAGTGTGGCAACCACATATAGCTACGCACCAGGCCTTTCATCCTGGTAATTCCCGGATGGGTTTCGTGTAGATGTCTTAGAAGAGCCGCACGCCGCGGATGTGGAATCACTACGCGAGTCCCCCATAACACAAAGCCTCCCTGTATGCAGAGTTCATCATTTCCTTACATATTAGGGATGTCACGATACCAAAAATCTAGTCGTCGGTACCGATACCACCAAAAGTACACGATGCTCAATACCACGATGTGCTTTTTATTAAAAAAAAAAAAGGGAGAGATTTAAAAAAAATTATAAAATTAAAAACTCCTGGAGGACATCCTCCTCTGGCTGATACTGGCAGAGAGAGAGAGGGATATTTTAGTTCAAACACTCTGACCATGACTAATAAGTGCTAAGGTGCACTCCTAAAAGCACACACACCCCTTATACTCTGAATGCAAGCATTAGTTTAAATTCACTGATACGGTGGCAGGATAAAAAGATTTATTGAAAGCATGAACATGTGAATAATTATTAGTGACATGAGGCTACATTTAGCTGACAGGACACGGGCTGAATGGAGATGCATGGTGGTCCATTAGGAGGTAGTTTATAACATTGCAATGCGTTAGCGTTTAACAAATAACTGGATATCGCAAACATTACATGGATTAACATAATGTTAGCTGATTTCACGGCTACAATGCCAGCTGTCTCAAACATAATATAGGACCTGTCTTTCGACTGTAATCCTATGGCATTAATTTTGTGACCTAAAAATACCTCTACTTCTCCCATGAACTCGCACTTGCTCCTTTTTTGTCTCAGTCCACTCTTTTCTATCCTACTCAGTACCTCATCCAAGTTCTGCAGATGTTCATTAGCCCCTGAGACTAAAATGTCATCCAGATAAACTGTGATGCGTGTGATGTCTTGCAGAATCCCTTCTATTGTGCGCTGGAAGATCGCTGGACTTGAAGCAATTCCAAATGGTGGCCTGTTGTAAGTACATAATCCCTTGTGCATGTTGATTGTAACGTACTTATTGGAATTTTTGTGCAGCATTATCTTCTGATGCGCATGGGTCATGTCCAGTTTGGAGAATTTTTCCTCCTGCCGACTGAGCAAATAATTCTTCTACCTTGGGAATTGGATACTGCTCCACACTAGAGCTGGATTTACTGGGAATTTATAATCCCTACAAATTGGGATAGAACCATCAGTTTCCTGACTGGAACAATGGGAGCTGCCCACTCTGCAAACTGCATTGGTTCAATGATCTTGTCTTCCACCAGCCTCTGGAGTTCTCTCTCCAGCAGTGGACCCAACTCTTCTTTGAACACCTCGGATTGTCTCTCCAATACGTTAGCCAACTTATGTCCTGGTACATTTGCTACTGTATTTACCAGCTGATGCAACAAATGATTTCTGTAGGTCCCCCCCACATCTTTGAATGTTGATCTTTACTGATGATCACTCCACAGCCTGCATTAACTTCAAATACCACCTCCATGCTATTCACTTCAATGGTTTGTGTGATAGGAGCAGCCCTAGGTAAGTCAAACTAAACAGAACCCTTACCTTCACTACAGTGAGAGAGAGGCCTTTAGTTGCATAGATGTTACCCTGGCTCCTTTATGACCTTACAGACTACTACTTGTCTTGCTCTTGGAGTGATCTTTGTTGGTTGATATGTTCTGGGGAGGGTAATGATGGTCTTGAATTTCCTCCATTTGTGCACAATCTGTCTGTGGCCAAATATTATCATTTTGTCTCGTTTGTTTAATTGGGATCTCTTGGTCTACTTTTAGGACTTGTGTAAAAATCTGATGTTTTGGGTCATCTTTATTCATGTATATAGAAAATTCTGAAGGGTTCATAAACCTTCAAGCACCACTGAATATATCTTGGCCTCACTTATTGTTCTGAATGAGTAAGAGAATTTGGCTTATGCGTTACCTATCCCTGTGAAACAGGAAGTCATGGTTGAACAATGTCCTGTTCCTAGTTTCCCAAGTGTACAAAAAAGTAAAATATCAAGGGGAATATACTTCAAATACATTTCTCATGGATTCATAGGGGTGCCAATAATTGTTGTACACCTATTTAACAAATATTTTTTATAAACTTGTGGTGTTTGCAATTGTTTGTCCATGAGAGCAGAGTATTTTTGTGAATTTTTTTTTTTTTAACAAAAGATTTTCTTCTTTGCTCATATTTACCAAGGGTGCCAATATTAGTGGAGGACACTGTACATGTCACTCTCAAGTGGAAACCTCATATGACACACTGTTCCTTTTCAGGAAATAAAAACCTGTATTTTGAGAAGTCAGCACTGTTACAGTTGGTATTGTGGCTGTATATAAGGTCAAACCTGTATATAAGGTTTTTTTTTTCATGTAGCTTAATTATTTAGTATAAATGAAGGCAAGTGTGTGTTCTGTTCATCTCTGCAGTCGTGTGTTCCCTGATAGTCAATGATTGCTGGAGCTCTGGAAATAGCAGGTGAGATTGCAGGCCGGAGTCGCGTCGCTGTCCAGGGAACCAAAATCAACCTCCTCTACTCCTGAGACCACAGTGTAACTGAGAGCCTAGACTACATGGTAAGAACCTGCTTAAGACATGAATAGCATTTTTAGCCTCAAGGTAGACCCATGCACACACAGTATGGCCGCAAACACAAAGTAGAGCGGTCGAAATCTGAGATTTCTCCTCTGCGTCTCCAGGCTACTTGGAACATGAACATGTTGCAGACACAGGATCTTATGAAGTCAGCGCAGGCAGCCCTGGAAAAAAAGAGTCCGAAAGACGTGCCCTTCTCCAAGCTTTAAAGGAGAAGATCCAGGGCTGTTGAAGCTGTGGTGGAACTGAGACTTCATCATCCACATATCTTTAATTCTTCTTGCTAAGTCTGAGTTTCTTTTTAGTCTTTTTATTTTTAGACTGGTCAAAAGACTGATTAGTGGAAGTGAAATGATAGATGAACTTTTAATTACTTGCTTTATTATTTGCAGGTGCTTTGTACAGTAAGACAGGGTAACTAATACACAAAAGCTTGTTTTGTGTGTTAACATGTACAGTAAATGTACATATTTTTTCTGGTGCTGTGTGACTGCAGAATGTAGTGCAGTTAACACATTAAATTTCCTTGGATGCTCACTTTTAACTCGAGGAGGTCACAGTTTGCCCAGACATCTTTTTTTAAATCCGTCAATCCGTCACCCACACGTCATTCTGGGGGACGAAGAGGAGGAAGCTGGACAGATAAATTTATTTATTTATTTATCATTGCTGTGTTTCCTCAATCGAGTGCAGAAAGAAGAAAAACAACACAACTGATTTAAAATAAAAATATAGAAAACAATCTAATGTAAGGTTCTGATCCGGTTTGCTTTCAGCAGGAAGGCTGTCCTCTTTCCTGTTGCTCTTTCCCTTCTATTAGTCCATTTGTCCAGTCTGAATCGGTTTGATTCGTTTCGAGACGATTCGGAGTCAAATAATTTTCTAGTGAGAGTCGCACACTTCCAAATGAACTAGACTGAGATGAGTATTTGATTCTCACTAGAAAGTTATCCGACTCTGAATCAACTCGAAATGAATCAGTCAAACTGATTCAGACTCTATAAAAGGACTATGAGATGTGATTAAGATATATATTCCAATGTTTTGCTTTACAATTCCACTGTGTGTGTGTGTGTGTGTGTGTGTGTGTGTGTGTGTGCGCGCGCGCGCACGTGTGTTTTTCAGGAGAACGAGAAACTCTGACACAACAGTACATCCTGACCATTGGTACTGTGTACACATCAACATACACACACATCTCCATGCTGGACATCTCAGGAGCTTTCACACACAGTGCTAGGAATATCCCGGGACAGAGAAACGCACCTTCTAAGTGAGCGAGTTAAGCGTCAACCGGTGAAATTTGCTGTAGCGTGAACACTTCGCCTCTGTGAGCTTCACTCTCCGTCAGGTTCACTGTAATTAGACATAAAATGTACATAATGTTTATTTTTCATACATTTAGGATTTAATTTTTTTTTTTTTTTTTTTTACTCTTCGAGGAACAGAAATGATCTTTCGAGGCAGCTTCTTCATCACTACCTGCTCCGTTTGACTCAAAAATGTAACGACCGGTTTCAAAAAGTCACGATGTCTTCAGTTCATGTGATTTTACTGTTGAATTTAAACAGGAAATGTGAAATATTTTTGTTCCTTTGTTTCCTCTACTGTCTTTTTGCTGTGATCTTGAACACAGTTGTAATTTTTTTAAAAATAATAAATAAATGATCATTCTAGTTCTCTCACTTTCCTTGTCCTAATTGTCCTGTATCTGTTAAATCCGTTTCATCTCTGGTCTTTCTGTCTGTATGAACACTTGTAGAAATGACTTGTAGTCCATATTTTTAAATGATTCATGATTTTGAATTTAAATAAAGATATTCTTTAATTCTGTATTTTGTCATTTAATTATCATTAGAAATCAGAAGATCAGATTAAAGCCACGGCTTCTTTACCTGCCAAAGCTGTAAAACTTTCAATAAACCAGTCAATAGATCAGCTGGATAAATGTAGATTTTTATTTACTGATTAGATGTATTGATGGTGTTGATAGATTATTTGAAGATTTTTATTGATCTTGAACAATCATTCAGTGAAATATTTTTTTAAAAAACTTGATAAATAGTTGATTAAATAAATGTAGTGTAATGTACTGAGTCAAATATGAAAACTACAAATAAATAAAATATATTTATATCTGTGTATAATTAAAAACCTCTCTCAATACAAGAAATTCATATCCTAAATGTTGCAAGTGATTAATCTGATCATTTTATTCAGCTGTTTAATTATTACTTTCTAAATAATAAACAAATGAATGTTCTGGATTCATGAGGAATGTTTACATTTTGTGTCCAAACTCAAAAGTTTAAACAAAGTGTATATTTATGATAATAAAGCACAAAGAACGGTAAACCTCAACACGACTACAATCATCGATGAATTAAATATTAATTAAAAAAATTAAATTGAACAAGAATAAGATAAAGTATATTTTTAATTAAAATGTAATTAGAAAGGAGCACTTTTAAAGTGGATTTGATTTAAAATAATGATAAAGCTGTTTTTTTATGTATTTGTATATCTTATCCTCTATCGTGTTTAAGAAGAAGAGAATAATGAAGCTTTTTATTAAATAATATTTGGGTTTATTTTATTTTATTTTCTCCTCACAGATTCAAATTTACGTCAATGTCCGTTACGTTGGTGACGTCACCGCGAGCGCGAGAAGTCGAAGTGAGGAGCAGAAAGCGTTGTTAGTGTTAGTTCTGGCCCGTTTGGACCCAAACTAAACTGAGTTTATTCAGTTCTGTGTAACCGAACCCGTTCTGTTTTGTGCTGTATTGTGTGTATGTGTGTAGTTAACGGTGTTAACACCTGTGTTTCAGGTGTATCAGTATGAAGTAGGCGGTGACGGCGCACTGATTCACTCTCGGAGCTCGGTTCACTAATGACCGAATCACCGAGGAACCGACCAAGGATAACTCACACCCGCACGGAGAAGAAGAACAAGAGGAGAAGTGAGAAATAACATTTTATAACTTTTTTATTCACTCCTTTGATTCAATATTAATGTTAGTATTATACAAATATGCTAGCGGTGCTAGCTTTTGAGGAGGCAGTCCAGTCCACGCATGCGCAGTGTAATTAATGAACAAGCTAATCGAAATGTGATTAGCAAATAGGTCGATGTTATTTTTTATTCTATTTAAAACGATGAATTCACTCTGTCAATAACTGCCCAGTCTGAGAATATTACATGATTTACTTCTATAAGTGGACGTGGCAGAACGACATGTAGCTTCACTGGCTAATTAGAGCTCTTTTACTAGTTTAATGGTTGAGTCATCCGGCTTCGCGCATGCGCAGTGTGGGTTTAGGCGCTGTAGTCTTCTTTTGAATTATTATTATTATTATTATTATTATTATTATTATTGAGACCATTTGGGGTGAATTTGGAGCATGTGGGGGGTTTGAGTGACCCCAGAATGACCTATAAATATTCTTTTAATATCTCCAGAACTGAAGCAGCACAAACGAAAATTTTTACGGCACAAACCAGCACAAACTATTCTGCCGATGTTTTGTGTTGGTGGGGGGGGGGCCACCTTCACGCAGGGTGTGTGTGTGTGTGTGTGTGTGTGTGTGTGTGTGTGTGTGTTTGTTTGTTTGTATGCTCTTCAAATATCCAGGTGTTAGATGGTCAAGTGTGTAGTGTACAGATAGAGGGCACAATTTAAGAAATAGGAACCAGTCAGAGAGAGGACATTATAATAAGAACAGGAAGCACTGACCAAATAAGGAAATAGATTAAACCGGTACACGGCATATGGGAGGCAGGAGATCGTGACAGTTATGTTGAATTATAACGTGTTGGATTATAGAGATAAATAAAGTGGTACTGATGTGTGTGTGTGTGTGTGTGTGTGTGTGTGTGTGTGTGTTTTAGGATGAGCTGGAGTGGGGCAAAGAGAACTGCATTCAGATCAAACGGATACAAGAGGTTATGACTCTCACTCGCACACATCTATACACACACTTCTTGACACAGATCCCTAACTATCATTTCTGGTGTGTGTGTGTTACAGGTGGCTGAGTTGTTTGAGGATCTGAAGAATTGAGTGTCACAATTCAACATGCACATCAGCGAAACTTCTCCCTCTGACTACACCAGCGCGCGCACACAGAAATTCATAGTGCAGGTAACACACACACACACACACGAGTAGAACAGGTGTAGTTTAACAGCATATGTGTATAAAGAGGCTTTTTTCTTCAGGTCAAAATATATACAGCAGCGGTGCCCAATATGTCGATCGCAATCGACCGGTTGATCGCGAAGGAAGTGCGGGTAGATCGCCATTAAAAAAAAGATGTTAGTTGACGTACAGGGCAGCCAGTCTGAGAACTCGTCTTTTCTCTCACCACGCGTGTGCGATCAAGCGCACCAGTGCTAAAGGCTAGCGAGCGAAATCGCGGGGAGAGGACATTTTTCAGTCTTTTAAAGACTTCATTGACAAAACCCAGCTCCAGTGTGCAAATTGATATCAGTCAATGGTTGAGCAGCGCAAATGGATTCATTGCCAAGTGCAGGGAAGACGATGCTTTCCCTGACTTCCTTAACTACCACTGCATAATACACCAACAAGCCTTATGCGCAAGAATGCTAAACATGAAAGAGATCATGGATGTGGCAACAAAGATCACCTGTTCTATACGTGCTAGATCACTTCAAAGACGGCTGTTCCGTGCGCATCTGGAGAAGGCACACTGCGACCAATCAGCTCCTGCTACACACTGACGTGAGATGGCTTAGTAGGGGTAATTCCTGCAGAGATTTCGAGAGCTCTGTCCGGAGATAAGCGAGTTTCTTTTTGCTGTTAAACATTCAGAATACACCCAAGTCAATGATGATCAGTGGTTGCTGGACTTTTTTTAACCGAGCATTTTTAACCGATCTGACCAACTTAATTTGGAGCTGCAAGGAAAAGACAAAAATTAAAGGCAGTTAATGCCTTTAAACGGAAAATGCAACTTCTGTTCTCAAAGCTGCAGCGCCATGTTTTTGGGAACTTCCAAAACCTCGTGTCAGATCTGGAGACGCAGCGGAAGGCTTGTGCGCAATTTAACATTGCACGCTACACGGAGCAGATTGACAGCTGTCGGTCAGAGTTTGACAGACGCTTTCAAGACTTTGCTTTACTGGAGCCATTCGCCACATTCATGTGCTACCCGTTTAGGGACAATGTTGAGGATTGATTCGCATCGAAAATTGCAGCGCTGTTTCACCTGAACTCGTCTGAAGTGGAGGATGAGATTTTGAAACTACAGACTGACATTCAGCTGAAGTCCAGGGCTCATGGACAGTTTTGGAACTTACTCACAGGGGAAAAGTACCCAAACATGAGGAAATGTGCCACCTCCTTGACTGCATTATTTGGCTCTACTTATTTATGTGAGTCAGCCTTTTCCCACATGAAGATCATTAAGTCCAAATACCGTTCCACAATGACTGATCATCATTTGGAGGCCTGCTTGAGGCTGGCTACCAGCAGCTACTGTCCGGACTATGCAACCCTGGCTGATTCTATTCAGTGCACGTCGTCAGAGTAAGGTCATGACCAAAAATGTACTGAATTGTAGCGTCCCATAAGGGTTCATTCAGTTATGCAAGGTACATGAACATATATTGTGTGTGTGTGTGTATATATATATATATATATATATATATATATATATATATAAGTATACGCAGTGTGTATATATAAATATGTTTCGCATTTTTAGTGTAGGTAGATCTCTTTGACTGGTCATGTTAAAAGTAGCTCGCAAGTCAAAAAAGTGTGGGCACCCCTGATATACAGTAAATATAAATATTAGTCATCATTCGCAGCCTTAGAAGCACAAGCATCCAAAGTAAAATTGCAAATGCAGAGTTTAAAATTGTCACCATGACGACAAAGTCCAAGAAATGTAACTTACTCCTGCAGAAAATAAATAATAATTATTATTAAGTATCAGTGATGTTTCCGTTGTTCAGGTGGCGATTGCAGGCACATTTTATCCGAACTGCTTCCTCCAGGGAACTGTGGACGAGGAGCTCGCCTCCAAGGAGCTCTATGGAAATGACCCCAGGACCACCGTAGTGGTATTCAGTCAGCTTCCATTTAACTAGGGGATTATTATTATTATTAATAATATTTCTCTCTCTCCCTCCCTCTCTCTCTCTCAGGTGTGTAATCTCCCTCCATTTGCATTCCTCTACTATAAACAGCTCCAGTCTCTCTTCAGACACTGTGGTTAAGTCAAATCCATCTCCTTTGACAGCTCCAGGTGTGTGTGTGTGTGTGTGTGTGTGTGTGTGTGTGTGTGTGTGTGTGTGTGTGTGTGTGTGTGTGTTTAATTGTGATTTTCTATAAATATGTATTGTGGGTCTGTGTGTATCAGGGCCTATGTAGAGTTCTACCGCTCGTCAATGAGAGGTTCTGGCGTTCTCCCAGAGGTCTCTCTGTCTCTCCTCCTCGCGCAGCAGAGACTTCCTCTCCATCTCAACGTTTAACCTGCTGGAGAGGTGGAGACTTGGGCAGGGGGGTAGTGTATCTCACACCTCAGATATACACGGTACACACACACACACACACTGCAGCGAGCCTCATCAGATGAGTCATAGTTACATTTTAAGTGAGAGTAGTCATGTGACCACATCCCCTAGACAGTGTGATGTTTAGATGATGTTCTGTACATTAGTGCTGTTCTGTTACAGGTCTCTCTCTCTGTGTCTCTCTCACTCACTATGTGTGTGTCTCTCTCTCAGGGTGAATGTGGATTTTTAGAATCAGTCAGTGAGCCCTGTCGGGGTTCTGAGCAGCTCCATTGAGCTGGAGAATCTTCCGTCTAACCCTGTCTTTATCGTCAATATCACCGAGGTGTCTGTTCCGCCTCTTTCACTTTCAGTGCACAAATAAAAAAAAAAGCAGTGGCTCCTGTGTGTGTGTGTGTGTGTGTGTGTGTGTGTGTGCACTAACAGGATTTGTGTGTGTGTGTGTGTGTGTGTGTGTGTGTGTGTGTGTGTGTACAGGTGTTCTTTGTGGACTTTGGAAACACTTCCAAGGTGCCATGTAACTCTCTCTGGAACTTCCTGCTGACCGGCAAGCTCTGCCCTTTCAGGTATTGTCTCCATGGCAACAATTTAGGCTGTAAACATTAAACACTTAATCTCCAACAACACGTAGTTAATCCAAAATAGTGTGTACCAGAAGTGTATATACTGAGGGGAGTGTGTGTGTGTTTGTTCAGGCTCAGGAGTTCAGCGTGGCGTGTTTGGCATCATCGGCACAGTCAGTCAAGAAGTCAGTGTTACAGAGTAAAAGTCTTTTAATTCATTCAGTACAGCAATATCAAGAAACACAAACAAACATCACAAGCTCATCACACAACTTGGTGACGTCTTCCACGTCCTTCATCTGAAAACACACAGACGAAATAGAAATCACACACTGCAAGGACACAGCCAGGTTCTGTTTTACACACACCTGAGAGGAGATAAACCAGCTGAACTTTCTAATCTTACATTAAACATCCAACAAGCAGCTTTCGGGTCACAGTGACTACGTTTACATGGACAGCAGTAATCTAATTATTGACCTTACTCTGAGTAAGATAATAATGTGATTAAGGTGTTTACATGCGTCGCTTTTAGAATACTCCTGTCATGTTCCCGTTTTACATGTTTTAGAACATAATTAGATTAACAGCCCGCGTCATTACGTCACCGCGCCACGCCGTCCGACGTCCCTCCAGAATTTCACGTATCAACATGAAGTTCCTCTTCGTCATGGAACCGTATACAGTTTTGCATGTTTTTATTTAATTTTTTTACGAACGCTTTAAGTTCAGTTAATTGTCATGCCATACATGCTAATACACAACTGCTTGAAGCCGTGGGCTGCGTCCCAAATCGCGTAGTTACTGTCTATATAGTAGCCGAGATACATGTATTTTTCCCCATTACAGGCCTGTAGTAGGAAAGTATGCAATTTGGGACACAGCCGAGCTCTCTTGTTCGCCGTAAAACTGCCGTGTGTGATCGTGTCCTGTCGCAAAATGCGGTGAAAACTCTCACACGACGTTCATAGTGTGATTAAGGTGTTTACATGTGTGTAATACACGTCCATAATGCGACTAAAACAGGAGTACTCCACCTGTCTTAATTAGATTATTGCTTACTTCGATTATGACCTTAATTAGATTAAGGTAAAAAATTGCTGTTTACATGGTAGTTTCTTAATTAGAGTATGGTCTTAATCGGATCAAGAGTGGATTATTGTTGTCCATGTAAACGCAGCTAGTGAGAGATTAATGACAAGTTCCTGTAACGCTTCTTCTGCTTTAAACTCGAACCTGACGGTTACGACGCCATCTCGAACTAAAACAACTTCTATCTACAAAGCTACAGTGCAGAAGAGTTACTCTGACCGGGCAGGGGCTGGTAAGGTGTGAAAGCAGCTTGAAGTATTTCAGTGTAGTACATTCTGCTCAAGAGTCACTTTGGCTCCCTCCGCTCTAATCTTGGCCAGCTGCTGGATCTGCTGGAGCATTCAGCGCAGCTAAGCGTGCTTGAGTTAGTTGTCTTACTGTTTGTGCTGCGCTGCACGTTAAACGCAGTCAGTCAAACAGGTGCGTAATGAACACGCAGAGAGAGACAGAGAATAAGAGTGAATAAGTTCAGACGTTACCCTAACAAAACAGTGGTGTTATTGAGGAGTTGCTTGATCGGGTCCTGCGCAGGTGGTTCTTGCGGAGGCGGTCCTTGCGCACGGGATCTGGATCTGGACCGACGTCCGGACATGGTCCAGTTAATTTTTTTTTCCACAAAACTATAAGTGAACACAAAAGTATATCTATGAATATATATACACTAAAATAACAACAATGAATGCAAACTTGTCCCAATTTGTGAAGGTCAAACATAAGCACGCACCACACAGCGCTGACTGCCTCGTGCAGTGACGGTTAGCGCTTTTTCTTGTTAACAAAAACGTGTCGATTAAATAGTTTTGTTTTGTTTTTTTTTGCATAAAGAAGAGTTAAGCTCGTCTTGGGAATACATTAAGAAGATTGAATACAAATTTTGTGTGTCTTAAGACAAAAAAAAAAAACATTATGTGGAACCGTCATGCTAAGCATGGTGGGGGGCAAAAAAACGAGGCATTTACGACCAAAAGGGTTTTTCTTTATGTAATTCATAGAATTTCCATACTCAAAGCACTTTTAATTCTTTTTTCATGTACAAAACTTGTTGAACAATTCGATTATTATAATTTAGATAAGGTAATTATC
This sequence comes from Ictalurus furcatus, assembly GCF_023375685.1. NCBI lineage: Eukaryota > Metazoa > Chordata > Actinopteri > Siluriformes > Ictaluridae > Ictalurus > Ictalurus furcatus. The sequence continues at coordinate 164,129 of NC_071264.1, read as the reverse complement.
TGACTAAAACCGGCTGGCATTTGCTCGTTACTTATTACAAACGATTTAACTAGCATTAGTTTAAAAACAAGAACACAATTCTAAACAGAACTATAAAAATAAATATCAAATTTTGCTTAAACATCCTTACTGTGACTGTATACTCCTGAGGAAAGCGCAGTTTGAAAAAACCTCCCTCGCGCTGTATCAACCCGCGCACATGTTTATTTTAAAATGTAAATTATATATATTATTTCATATTATATGGACTGATATTTAAAAAACAAAAGTCAAATAAAAGTACAATAAAAATTTTCAACATAAGACACGGTACTATTTTCAGTGGAAGAATACTAGTTCAGTTTGGGTAGTGAGATGAACATCGGCGCTACATTTTCCTCTTTGACAATTAGGAGATGGCATGAGTTTCAATTCAAAATGGCATCTGTCCTCCAGATGGCGCTCAAACACAGACAAATACAGTAACCTACAGACGGTTAAAAGCTGATAGTTTCCTAAAACTCCCTTGTGGGGAGGAAAGACTGGTAATTACACCGTTTTTTTAGTTATTACGAATGTTATACGACTTAAAATTAGTAACTTTTCCTGGTTTAAAAGGCTGTATTCTACTGGAGAAAATCTAAATGGAGCAACGGAATTTTAAAATGATTGTCAACTCAACAACTTGTGTTCATAATTATGGTAAATAACACTTAAATTCCTTTTAAATAATGTGAAATAAAAGTGTGTGTGTGTGTGTTGAGCTATCCTGTTTGACATTAATCTTGGTTCGCTATCTCCTTAGAAAGCTGTTAGCCTTTTTCCTAATATGGATCATGCTTGTGTTAGTCTACTTTTAATTAGGACTCTTTATTGTTTAAGATATTTAAAAATAAATATTTTATGCTGTTTATTTATCAATTAACCAACAGTATCATTACTATTATTTTAATTCAGTTAACAGTGACCATGAGCAGAGAGATAACATTTAACTGTTTATGACCTCCTGATTTAAAGCTTAAACAAGAAAAGATTGGTATCTGGATCAGTTTCAGCTGTAAAAATCCTGATCGGCGCATCAGTAATGAACACCATTAAACTAAAGCGCTTTGCATCTGACGGGTAAATGAACTCACCCAATCACATCCTATATGAGATTATTCAGATATCTACACAATACACACAGAGCGGTTCGAGAACTGACTCCAGCCCAGAACCATGACAGTGGAAATGTCTAATAGTGCAGCTTTAAATATATTTAAGAGGAGCAGACTTCAAACACTGAACATTGAGGTTTATTGTATTTGTTTACGAGGTAAACAGGTTAACGGTTGTTTTGTGCATACAGTCTGTAAAATGAACTGAAAATATTAGATTTAGTTTATCAGAAGGTAAATTAATGTGTCATGGCTCACACTATGTTCCTAAAGTCTGTTATAATTGACCAGCTCAAGTTTTCTCATGCCTGCTTATATTTACCACATTAATGTTACCATCTCTAAAATAAAAAAAAGAAAAGAAAAAATGTTTGAAAAACAAAAAAACCCTAAACTTCAACTGTGCTCCTAAATTTTTGTAATTAGGAGCACAAGTGCTCCTAAAAGAAATTGTCTTGCGTCTCTCCTCCTGTAAACACTGTTAAAGATTTGTAAATGATCAGGAATGTAGCACAACATGGAGGTGAAAGCAGCGGTCTGTTCATTTAAATGTGAAAGTGCAATAAAAATATATTGTCCCTAAAATCAATAAATAATCGAGATCTCAATATTGATCAAAATAATCGTGATTATCATTTTGGCCATAATCGTGCAGCCTACCTGCATTATTAGATAAAAATCTTAAAAGTTCATGTGACATGGACGTTAAAGTCATTTGCTTATGTCATGTTTCATGTAGGTTATTTTTGCAGGAATGATGCCGTTTGTCAAGTCATGTCGGATTTCCCATGTTAAATCATAGCACTTCTTCTCTGTCGGCACCACATACGTGTTTGGGACGTATTTTCTCAGAGGCTTTGGCTGTAAATAATTAAATTACACACACAAAATGTTTTTTTTTTTATTTTTATAAAATACATGCGATTAAAAAAAAATCCTTATATAGGATCCCCCCCCCCCCCAGCCCCGTATAATCTCAACGCAAAAGTTGATGATTTCCATCATGAGATCGTGTTTGTTCTTCACGAACAGTACAGTGTCTCTAAAGTACAGGGAAAATACGTTTTCTATTTAAAGTAATTATTTAACCAGAGTGAATTTGGAAGTGTCATGCTTAAAAACAAGCCTATTTATTTATTTATTTATTATTATTATTATTATTATTATTATTATTATTATTATTTTTTATTAATGAAAGGCAAAGCTGTTTTAAGAACATAATCCTAAAATCCACTAACAAGTGGGCAAAGTGGAGTGTACTCTGAATGTTTTTTTTAGACAGAAATGTATGGTACAGTTATAGTAGACTACATACACACTAAGTACTAATACTTATGTTCAGTAGTATGTGAACAGTTTATGTAATTATAAACGTACAAATGATAGCTTATTGACATTTTAAATGAGTTGGTAGACATTAGTATCCACTAGGTGGCAGCAGTGCAGCTGTTATATCGCCTCACTGAGCAGTCTAGTGCTGTCTGAAACCTCTCCCGAGATCTTTTCACATTATCAATAGGTGATGTGTGTATGCTGTAAGGCTGGTCTGTTTCATATCCTTTAACTAGAATGACTATTGTCTCATGGCCTGTAGGGGGGTTGTGGAATATATCCTTACAATTACAGGGGTCTCTGGCTAAAAGAAGCACTTTTCAGCCCTCAAAATGTCATGGAAACAATCTTTCCAACCTAAGTTAAAATAAAACTTCAGAGACAGAGGGTTTGTAGATGCCAAAAAATTATCAAACTTTATTGAAACAATAAAGTGATTCACTCTGCAGAAACTCTAAAATATACAAACACACACAAGCCCCTTTTATACCTTTCTTCACAGTGAACTCATCTTAGGTGGGATTTTACCTTTTCTCATTAAAAACAGACCAGTCTTCTTTGCACAATTAATTATTCATGTCTATATGATATCTTAGATTTGTGGAGCATGTGCAGTTAGATGCTTTTTAGAAAGGTTTTTATAAGGACAATGTTTTTTTTTTTTAACCAAAAAAAAGTAAAATACTTTTACTGGTTTGTTATATGCACCGTTGGCTATAAAATCTGGAAAACAAGGTGTAAATTGATTATTAATCAGTGTCATATCCCCCGCTGAGAGGGTCTTTAAACAGATTGTGAGTGAATTACAAAGACGAAAGAAAAACAACAGAAGAACAAAAAATAAACACCCATGGACTTTATTGAGTTTTTGAAGAGATGTGAGGTGTAAATATGTGGTAAATTAATGTAAATGTAAATATGGCATAAATTAATGTGAATACATGTGTGTGATTTAACTATATCGAACTACTGTGACATAGAAATGTTAACAAGTCTATGTAGTGATTTGTGAAATCTCTCAAAGCTTTATTTGAAAACGCAAGGCCTGTTAATACTCTGTTCCAACAGCGAATCCACAGTACACTGTACGTAAGGCTTTGCAGCATCTGGATAATTGTACTGTCTGAGAGAGGGTGGGTCACCTCCGTGAACCTTCACTTCCATCACACTAGTATCAGCACAGCCACAATCCTGCTTTGAATGAACAAAAACACCTCTGATCTCATCCAATCGTTCTGATCATTCAGAATCTTCCAGCGATAACAAGGTATGTAAGTCATAATCCTCTGCCTTTTTGATCACATGTACAGCAGAAATCTCCACAAGCTAATCTTTACTCTGAGGATTACGCTAAATGCAATTGTTGCCATAGTCAATGATATAGCCACGCTTAGTCATAATGTCTGAACCTAATATACCGCGACCATCACCACTTCTACTGCGCCAGGCTTTGTCTTTGAAATCATCTTTGCCAGTTTGGAACGGCATATTTTCTGTCTGGGATGCAAGAGAAATTGGGATGCAAGAGAAAGAGAAATCAACTAACCAATCATCGCATTGGCCTCCAACAGCGACATTTACGATTGGTCTACCGTGATTATCTCGTGACAGGGTGCTACATGTGAAATGGAGGCCTGTGATCCCTATGCTGAAGAAGACATGGCTTTAAAGCTCTGTTTCTCCATGTGAGCACACAGTTCATTCTCCGTGCTCAGTCTGTTAACCGCAGCCTGTAACTGGTTAAGTTCAATGTCAGGAGCTGTTCTCCTAGAAAAAAAACTTTGCATTCCCTAGAAATGTGTCCCTCGTTGCCACATGAATAGCACACTGGGGGGTTATCAGGGTTAGGAGGAGGTTGGCTCTCCTTTTTGTCTCCAGTAGCATGGCCCTCGTTTATCCGGGAAACCTTGCGACCTCCATTCGGATAGGGCTTTATAATACCTATTGCTGACACGGGATGAGATTTCTTTGAAATAGCATTAATGTTGTAAAACTGTGTCATTTTTGCAATAATATCACTATACTTGGAGAGATGTGTCACATGCATTGCCACAGCAGAATGAGTGAGTGGGTCACACATGCTAAGTAGGACAGATTTGAAGCTGACATCATCCTGAGTAATATCAGGATTACCACTGAACGTTTTAAACGCCTCCAATAACCGTTCTGAAAAAGCCACTGGGTGCTCCCCTTTCCTCATGGTCATCTCACCTATTTTATCCCAGTCAACTGACATCATTCCTAAAACTTCAAGCAATCCCTGTTTCCTTTCTAATGTATTTGCAGTTCTGACCTTCACTTTCTCATATAAGGCAGAGTATCGGGCAGACACAGAGTCAGCACCACGCATGCGTCACCATCTGTAAACTTCTACACGTCTGAATATTGATCCAGGTTTTTCCAAAACTCTAAAGAATTCTGTTTGATTTGATTCGGTCAAATTTTCCAATATTCTTAATCACAGCTTCTAGTTTGTTTGGATTAAATCCTCTGACCATTGTGTGTCATTGGTCCCTCCCCTTCACTATTATGCATGGTAGTAGTGGAGTGAACTGGTGCCATGGGAAATCTAACTGTGCAGTCAGAGTGTTGACTACTGCTAAATGGGAGAGAGAATCTCTCTCCCAACCCCCATCACTGACTTCCTGAAAACCTGAAACTCTGTTACAAAGCATGGCACCCACAGATCTCTCACTGGTGTTTTTCTCAACTGTACTATTTATCAGAAATTGACAAGCAGCCTGTGCTTCATCCAACTCACGGGACAGTGTTTCAACGGATGATCTAAGCATGCTATTGTTAGTTTTAAGACGTGCGATCTCCTTCTGCATTCTGATCTTTTCCTCTTTCCAGATCTTTTCACTAGCCTGGTACATTTTAGTAGAAATTAAGCTGTGACTGAGTCTAGAATGAAGCCTCCACTTCATCTAGCCTTCACTTAGTCACTTTATACGAGGCAAAAACCGCTTGAAGCGCATTTGCAACTTTTCCTTTTTTTATTTCTAGGCATTTTGGGATAATTTTCAAACCGGGAGATAGCCCACTCATACGGCTTATCAGCAACATTCTCTATCCCGTCATACATTCCCTGTGAGCCGTGCTTGGTATTTAACGATCAGCTCTTCCATTCTCAAACCTTATTGAATTATTGTACTGCAATTCAATAGCTATTCACCCCTGTTCAATGACTACACGTTATCTAGCTACTTTAAGATATTCGTTAGTCTATTTATTCACAGCTCCAGTACATCTGATGTAAACAAACAAAACCTTGATCTCTCAGTGTTTCTTCGGGATAACAGCAGAGTCGGGAGATGCAGAACGTTTGGCATCATCGTGACAAATGCTGATTCTCACAGCTCGACATATTTTTTATGAAGTTTTTATTGCTCTACAAGACACAAACTCCTCGTTTATTCCTTCCTTTCCTCTTTTACTACTTTTTTTTTAAACTTTTTGTTCCGATTGTCTTTTTTTCCTGAATGTTTGGTTAGAACTTTCTGGAACATGGCGCTAATGCTAATTTAATATGTTCTGTCAGAAAGCCCACACAGTTTGCAGCATGCTGTGGACCCAAACAAATTCTTCCACCTGCCCCCACTGTTAATTTCCCTACAGTCACCCCAAACACCACTTTCCCCCCTGTTCCCACCACCACTTTACCAGCAGCACCACCACCAGCAGCAGCACACGGCTCGTTCCCAGAGATGCTGCAGAACTGGCAGCCGATGGACGATATGCCATGTGAGTGTATTCTTCTGCTTTCTGATTGACTTTCTTTTGTAGGTATTAATTTTGTAGAACATGTTTCCTCACTTCCCTTAACACAGTGTTCTCTTGTAGTGCTGCCAGGCTGTCAGACTTTACGAGGAGCCTCCGGTAATCATCAGAACCAGGTAGGGCCAGCCGTGATTTCCACTCAGCCATCTTACTGGAATTGTGTAGGTTAGGAATAAGACTAAGGATGGAGTTGTATAGTTTTGTAGTGTGTATCATTTGTAAATATTGTTAACTTCTTTATCATAGCCATGCTGAGGGAGGTGTTGACTAAATTAGAGATGGTGCTGGACCAACAAACCACTGAGATTGCTTCAACTACAGGAGGTCCAGATGCAGCCTTTAGATATTAATGAAGATTTACTGCCCCTGCAAGATCTTCCTCAACTGCGTAGTCTGGAGCAAAGGATGCAACAGAGCCCAGATTACAAGCAAAAACTGGTGAGAATTTTTTTTTCTTTTTTGTTAAGAATTGCTTGCACAATTACACAGCGACTGAGAGCATTTCTTTTTTTCTGAAAAGGACACACTCGTACTCAAAGCACAATGTTCAACACCACTTTGATATGAGAGAACAGTTATGACCTAATCTTTGGTAGAAAAGGAAAACATGGAAAACACACAGGGCAGGGTAACTGCAAAAGTAGTGAGAAGCACTGACACAGTTGACGAGGCAATACACGTTTATTAATTATTTATTTTTATATTATTGTATATTATTTTTGTTTTTTCAATCGGTTTCAGGTAAACTGGTTAGCGTGTATTGACGGGGCGGATGTGCTCGACTACACCTGGCGCATATTGAAGAGGGTGATTGCTAACTCCCTGGAAAAAACCTCAATTGGAGGGGAGTCAATGGAAAGACTTCACTGTCCGCTCTCCAACTCGGAGAGGTCGTGATTGGTAAGTATATCTGTTTACATACAGAATTAGCTGTCTCTCTCAGATGATATGTAAGGGGTAATCCACGGCTAGATGTGCATTAAACGATTTTAATGCATGACGTGGAGGAAAAGAACCACTCGTTCAAATCGTGTAATGCACACCTAGCCATGGATTACCCCGCCTATACCATGGTCTTTCCACAATTAATAACGGTAAAGCTGTCATTGGTTTAGAAGCGCAAACTTTGATTAGAAGTTTAAAATAACCGTTAATTTCCATAAGTTAGGTCGTTAGATCTGGAATTTTGTCTGAAATAAATTGGACACAGAGATACAGTAGTGTGATAAGATTTATATTTAGAAATTATAACAGTGATCAAACTGGCTGGAACTACCTGTGCAATAAACAGTTATAATGCACACCTTCCAGCCAATCAGAATCCAGTATTCACACTGACCATGGTATAAGTGTAATTAATGCTTAAGATTCATAATGACCTTACGATACGTATTGCTTTATTCCAAAACTGCGGTTCATAGAAACCTCTTCACGGCTAAAGCTGCAGAGATGGAGGTCGAGGGGACCATGAAGAGGTGGCATCAGATCGAGAGTGTGGGCGCAAAAGAAGACTTTTGCAAAAGGAAGGTATGTAGAGTGCTTTAACTGTGGTGTTTTTTTGGGGTTTTTTTGCGCTATTTGTTAATTTGTTAAAATGTTCATATTATAGTCTATTTTTAATTGTTTATAAAAGTCCTTGCTGTTTTTAAGTGGTTGAATTTGTGTGTGTGTGTGTGTGTTGGTAGCCGGGTGGGTATACAGTTGCGGTAGAAAGTTTACATGCCCCTTGCAGAATTTACAAAATCTTAATACTCTTAACAAAATAAGATCATAAAAATCCCATGTTGTTTATTTTGTCCTGTCCTGAATAAACTATTTCACATAACAGATGTTTACATATAGTCCACAAGACAATAGCGGAGTTTTTAAAAATTACCCCATTCAAAAGTTTACATACCCTTGATTCTTAATACTGTATGTCGTTACCTGAATGATCCACGGCTGTTTTTATATTTTGTGATAGTTGTTCATGAGTCTCTTGTTTGTCCTGAGCAGTTAAACTGCCCACTGTTCTTCAGAAAAATCCTCCAGGTCCTGCACATTATTTATTTTTGCAGCATATTCTGCATATTTGAGGCTTTTCCAACAGCGGCTATATGATGTTGAGATCCGTCTTTTCACACTGAAGAGAACTGAGGGACTCGTACACGACTATTACAAAAGGTGCAAACGTTCACTGATGCTCAAGAAGGTAACACGATACATTAAGAGCCAGGGGGGTGTAAACTTTTGAACAGGATGATCTGTGTAAATTATTAGTTTGTTTAAAGACCTTTTTTTATTTTGTACTGCCCTTCAGAAGCTAAATAAGATACTTACATATCTCCCAGAAGACCAAATAACAATTTACACCTGTTCAAAAGTTTATACCCCCTGGCACTAATGTTCCCTTCTTGAGCATCAGTGAATGTTTGCACCTTATGTAATAGTTGTGTACGAGTCTCTCAGTTGTCCTCAGTGTGAAAAGATGGATCTCAACATCTCAACAAGAAACTCATGAAGAACAATCACAAAACATAAACACAGTCGTGGATCATCCAGGTAACGACACAGCATTAAGAATCAAGCGTATGTAAACTTTTGAATGGGGTAATTGTTATAAATTCAGCTATTATCTTGTGGACTATATGTAAACATCTGTTATGTGAAATAGCTTATTCAGGACAGGACTAAATAAACAACAACATGGGATTATGATGATCAATCTTATTTTGTTAAGAGTATTGAGTGTGTGGGCCAGTTTTTGACCCAGGCATATACTGGGCCAGAACTAAAGCAAGTATGTGGCCCACAAGTGGGCCAGACAAATCTTGCTATCTGGGTTGGGTTCGTCGGAGTCAAAGTGAACCCCGAATAATATCAACACAGACATTTATACTGTTTCAAACCAGGTTTTCTATATGTAATGTAAATGAAGTTTCATTCTAAATGTAAATTAAGGATAGCATTTGATTCAATCACTTTCCGTTCTCACAGTATGGATGTTGTTACAGGTGTGACCCCAAATGATGATGGGATTATCGAGACAAATGTCTTTCTGAATGCTAATTACAGTCATGTAGCCTTTTGTTCAGGGATGGTTCTTGATGTCCCACTGCTGCTCCCATGCTATAACTGTGTGAATGTCACTTTAGGAGATATTATACACATATTGCTGAGACCCAGATAAATTGTCCCTTTGGTAATTCTGCCTTTTTGGGGAACAAGCTTATCCTAACAAACTTCGGGGTGGAATCTGCTGAGAGGCAGTCTGTAATTTCTTACAATTCTGTTTCCAAGAAAATCTCGACTTCTGAATCCTTCTTTTTGATAGGATCAGAAATAGACTAAAGAGTCATTGAAATATTCAAATTAACAGATCTCAAGATCGTTCCAAATTGTTGATTATTTTCAAACTTCTTGTCATTTACTGACTTGTCATGTTGTCCTATTTTTTAGAAGACATTTTTGTGTCCTTGTTACATGCATTTGACCCATATCCTTCTTCTGGAATTTTACCCTCGTGTCACAGTTTGGCTGCAGTTTTCATGGATTTACCCTGCATGTTTTCTATTTTCATTCACAAGTATGTTTTGAGGTTTAGTCCTCCCAAAAACTGTAGGGGAAGAAAGATTTAGTTTTTTGGTGATCCGATAAACATAATGGCCTTCATTGTCGACACAGACGATGCTAGACCATAAAACTCGCCTCCCTCTTCTTACTTTTAACCAGCTGGTCCCAAAGTAATTTATAGTGGGTGTACAGTGCATCCGGAAAGTATTCACAGCGCTTCGCTTTTTCCACATTTTGTTACAGCCTTATTCCAAAATGGATTAAATTCATTATTTTCCTCAAAATTCTACAAACAATACCCCATAATGACAACGTAAAAGAAGTTTGTTGGAAATCTTTTACAAATTTATTAAAAATAAAAAACAAAAAAAGCACATGTACATAAGTATTCACAGTAGGTAAGTACGCGGTTTGGGACGCAGCTGTGCTCTCTTGTTTGCAGTGAAACGGTTGTGCATGGCCATGTATGATCGTGTCCTGTCGCAAAATCCGGTGAAAACTCCCACACAACATTAATAGTGTGAGTGAGGTGTGTAACTGTCTGTAACGCACGTCGATAATGCGACTAAAACAGGAATACTCCGTGTCTTATTTCTATTTGTGTTTACTTCAAGTATGACTTTAATCAGATTAAGGTCATCAGTAATCTCTGTTTACATGCTACATTCTTAATCAGAGTATCGTCTCAATCGGGTTAATATCGGATTATCGTTGTCCATGTGTCACGTCTCAAAGATGGGTACGGAAGCAATCGCAGATTTTAAACGTTTTATTTAATAAACCAACAAAACACAAAAGATACTATGACTAATGCAAAACACTGTGGCAATGACTAAACATAAACTAACAGAACCTAATCACGGTAACATGGACAACGGTAATGTAAGACAAACGTAAGACAAGGAAGCAGTGCAAACAGTGGCTATATTATAAGCGTGCTCGTTAACAGAAACGTGATTCAGGTGCAGGTGGTATGTGACATTGATGTAGTACAGTGCAGTGGCTGATGGGAACTGAAGTCCAGAGTACCTTCTTGATATATGACACCATGTAAACGTACTGATAGACATGTACACACTTTAATCACAGTATTAACGTCCTGTGGGAGTTTTTGCCACATGTTGCGACAGGACACACACACACACGGCAGTGGTCAACCGTTTGACGGCAAACATGAGAGCACGGCTGCGTCCTAAACCATGTATTACCTACTATAATATAGTATTGTTTCAGACGCATCCCACAGCTTCAAGCAGTCTATTAGCACGTATAGCATGATATAATTAACTGCACTTGAAGCTTTTAGTAAAATTAAAAATGAAACACCCAAATCCGTTAACGGTCCCATAACGAAGACGAACTGTATGTTGATATGGGAAACTCTGGAGGGGACGGTGTGGCGTGGAGACGTTATAACGTGTGCCGTTAAATCGATCTATGTTTGTTTATTCAGAATAAGGTCAATAATGAGATTATTGCTGTCCATGTAAATGTACAGGTTGTAATGGAATACAGTTACAATATTTTGTGCCCTTTTTGAAGCTTGAAAGCTAGTAGATCCATTGATCAATTATCCATTACTGTTGTATGAAAAAGAGCAAGCAGGTTATTCTTCTAAATTTCTCAATTTGTGTTCCGCCGAACAAAGTAAATGATAGACATTTTGGGGTATTTTTTTCTAGCTATGTTTGAAATTCCATAATTATTTTTGTTTGTCCTTGTAGAACACCAAACTGAAGTGTCACTCGAGAATGTACTGATGTTTGCTACTGGCCTGACATCACTTCCACCTGCTGGAATAGCACCGCTACCATGCATTGTGTTTTTTCCAATTCACCCTTCCCATTGGCAAATACATGCACAAACACCCTCAAGGTGCCACTCCTAGACACGTGTCCCCTTCTCTCTGTAACACGTTCTAAATATTCAAACAGCCCAAGAAAGAAAATTTGCTGTTTTCTGAGACGATGAAGTGGCTCTTAAAAGAGCCTTTGTGTATATTAGACGGAGTTGTGGTTTACACGCGCTCTCCGCGAATACGCCGGGCCAGCTGAATATCCTTGGGCTTGATGGTCACTCTCTTGGCCTGCGTTGTCTAGTTTTGACATATCAAAAACAATACACAGAGCTTCTGAACTGTTTACCAGCAGTATTATTATTATTATTATTATTATTATTATTAACTTTTTAAAGAACATACCCTCGATTCTTGACATGGAAATGTTGTTTGTAAATTTACATTGAAATAATATATCCATATATCTGTCCAGCTGCTTTGTGACAATGTCCATTATTAAAACATGCTACATGAACAAACAAAATGGTGGCCGTGGCTCTGGTGGTTGAGTGGGTTGTCCACTAATCATAGGGTTGGCGGTTCGATTCCCAGCCCACATGACTCCACATGCCGAAGTGTCCTTGGGCAAGACACTGGACCCCAAGTTGCTCCCGATGGCAGTTAGAGCCTTGCATGGCAGCTCTGCTACCATTGGTGTGTGTGTGAATGGGTGAATGAGACACAGTGTAAAGCGCTTTGGATAAAAGTCATTTATTTATTTACCAAAATGCAAAGGTTAGATACAGCAATGATTTAATACAACTCCGTTCAAATGAATACAGAGGCCTGCTCAGATACCACAACGTTTAATAACTCGACATTCGCGGCGTCATAAACGGGGAAAATGGTCACGCATACCACTAGGACAGGTCTAGAACTCTGAACGCTGCTCCGATTTCACTATATATGTGCGCGCGCCGGCCAGACAGACGGAAAGAGACACGGTATACAGACAGCACACCAACACATTTAAAGCATATTCACACATGATGATGATGATGATGATGATGATAAATAATTTGATATTTCTGTAAAGCTGCTTTGAGACAATGTCTATTGTAAAAGTGCTATACAAATAAATAAAAATTGAATTGATAAATATACTGCTATGTATATTATATAATGTTAAAGTACACAAATTGATTTGTAATATGAAAATATTAATGTATTTCTAATAGTAGAAATTTCATTCTCATCACTGCTTCATGTGTTCCCTACGTGGCCTCATCTATTTTACTCGAGAATAGGTGACAAATAGGGAGGAACATTACAAAGATAAAGGTAATGTATACAATAATTATCACAAACAGGTTTAAAAAAAAAAAAAGTGGGCGGGGGGGGGGGGGGAGAGAGTAATAGTAATCATGTAATATTTCTTGGCTAACTACCACGAACTTGGAACAGAATACCCCTTCTGGGAAACTGCCGTTCCCGAGTTTGGACACACGAGGGCAGTCAAGCTCCATCCAGCACAATGCCGCCTGAAACAGAAGGTGGGTTTGGGCTATTTTACACTGATTACGTTTACATGGACAGCAGTAATCTAATTATTGACCTTACTCTGAGTAAGATAATAACGTGATTAAGGTGTTTACATGAGTTGCTTTTAGAATACTCCTGTCATGTTCCCATTTTACATGTTTTAGAACATAATTAGATTAACAGCCCGTGTCATTACGTCACCATACCACGCCGTCCGACGTCCCTCCAGAATTTCACATATCAACATACAGTTCGTCTTCGTTATGGTACCGTATACAGTTTTGGGTGTTTTTATTTTATTTATTTTTTTTACAAATGCTTTAAGTGCGGTTAATTATTTGCCATGCTATACATGCTAATAGGCAACTGCTTGAAGCTGTGGGCTGCGTCCTGTTGGCTCAAATTTAGCCTATTACCCAAAAACACTTAAAATTCAACATAGAAGCCAATACTCACATCTACCTCTGAGCCCAGTTGGAGATAGAAAAAAATACACCAGCCGTGAGTGAGAAGAAGCAAGGGTCCAGCTTTATTGTTCCATTCCACCACACGAGATCCACACCGATGAGAATTCTCAGAAGTGATCCCAATACCCTGAGCTTAAGCTCCAGTATTTATACTGTATTTACACACTAAATAACCCATATGTTTCAAGAAGACTATGATCTCACTACCAATAGGGTTAAAAAAGAGCTCATTTACCTTACTCTTATGTTCCAGAAAAGGGCTATTTCACTTACACATAGAACTGAAACCAGGGGTTTTAATTTACACATAAAATCAGAACCCAGGCATTTCTAATAACCCAGAAAATAAAAACCCAGAGTTTCTAGTTACTCAGAGAATCAGAAACCAGAGTTTTGAATTACCCAGAGAATCGAAACCAGAGAATTTGAATAACCCGTAAAATAGAAAGTGGACAAGACTAAACAATCTAGAGTGACCTTGGTCTTACTGTTACTGTTATGTTGTCTTACACCCTTATAAATGGCTCCTCATGGTTCTTTCTTAAAATTAAGGCCTTCCTTGTGAGACAAGAACCTTCACCATTTGAGTCATGAGTAAGTTTACATTTTCCTGTATTTCTAGTTTATAATTTATTTTCATATTTGCACTATATTTCTTATTTTATATATATTTATACTACTTGAAAAGCGGTTTACTGTACTTCCAACTTCTTAATATCATTACAGTTCTACTGTCCTGCATATCCTACTATTCTGTTTTTTATAGAGTTTCTCTATTACTATAAGATGTTATTAAAGTTATTCATGTGTGTGTATGAGAAAGAGAGAGTGTGTGTGTATGTTGTGTCTACTTGCCCGCCCTTGACTGTACGAGCGTGTGTGTGTGTGTGTGTGTGTATTAGCACTCCTCAGCTCAGCTCGTATACCTCTTTTTGACTTTTTTGACTACTACTGCTCTTAAAGATCTTTAAAGTGTAATTCCAATTTGTCAATGTCCGCCTAATCCCGCTTCTATGTGTCTAGGTGCCCGTCTTTTCTTCTTCTCCCCTTTGCTGGATGCTAGGTCTCCCTTATGTTTATTTTATGACATTTTTTATCCACAACAGTCCCAAACCGCGTACTTACCTTCTATATAGTAGCCGAGATACATGTATTTATCCCCACTACAGGAATATAGTAGGAAAGTATGCAGTTTGGGACGCAGCCAAACTCTCTTGTTCGCCATAAAACGTATAACTGCTGTGTGTGATCATGTCCTGTCGCAAAATGCGGTGAAAACTCACCACGTTAATAGTGTGATTAAGGTGATTACATGTCTGTAATACACGTTGATAATGCGACTAAAACAGGAGTACTCCACCTGTCTTAATTCGATTAGTGCTTACTTCTAGTATGACCTTAATCAGATTAAGGTAATTAAAAATTGCTGTCTACATGGTAGTTTCTTAATTGGAATATTGTCTTAATCGGGTTAATAGTGGATTATTGTTGTCCATGTAAACACAGTGACTGACTGAAACAGCTCATCAGCGTTATTACTGTGCATTGTCTAGTTTTCACGTATCAAGGACAATACACGGAGCTTCTGAACTGTTTAACAGCATCATCATTATGATTTAATTTTTAAAGAACATACCCTCTTCTCTAGACATGGAAATGTTGTTTTTTTTTTTTTTTTAAGTTTACATTGTCACACAGCAACTTTCGGCCCACAGCCCTCAATCAAGTTTGATTTTTGGCCCTTCCTAGGAAAAAGTTTGGGCACCTCTAATTAATAATGATGTGCTACTAGAAAACCATTTTCAGTTATTTCCTCTTGCTACAATCTTAATACGAATAACTTTGTGCTGCTAAAGCCCCATTTTGCATTGCTCAGATTATACAACCCCCGAAACCGTGCTACAACCGTTTAAATATACTCATCTCTGCATTTAGCAGGCTGCTATAATCACCCAAAATCCTGAACATCCACAGGAGTGCAGCGCTTCAGAAGTCCCCCTCTATCACTCTCTCTCTCTCACACACACACACACACACACACACAGACACACACACACAGCGTGAGAGGAAAAGCAAAAGAGAGGAGATCGCTCTTTGTATGAGAAGTGGGTGGCTCTTAAAAGAGCCGTTGGGTTGATGAAGACGGCGGTAACGCGCTTTATTTGGAGCTGGTATACTTGGTGACGGCCTTTGTGCCCTCGGACACGGCGTGCTTGGCCAGCTCGCCGGGAAGCAACAGGCGCACGGCGGTCTGGATCTCCCTGGAGGTGATAGTGGAGCGCTTGTTGTAGTGAGCCAGACGAGAAGACTCACCGGCGATGCGCTCAAAAATATCATTCACGAAGGAGTTCATGATGCCCATGGCCTTGGATGAGATTCCGGTGTCAGGGTGCACCTGCTTCAGGACCTTGTACACGTAGATGGCGTAGCTCTCCTTCCTGGACTTTCTGCGCTTCTTGCCTCCTTTGCCGGCCGTCTTGGTCACGGCTTTCTTTGATCCCTTCTTGGGCGCTGCCTTGGCTGGATCGGGCATGATGCTGCTTCTCGAGTAAAAGAACAGAGAATGACTAGCGCCCGCCTCGCGCCTGCTCTATTTACAGACCCACATGCTAATAACGCCCAGACAAGACACCTTTTTTTGATTGGCCAAAATTCGATACCTCCTCCTGCATGGCACCTCCTACTTCTCCGCCTCCTCCTCCGCTACGCTTTGTTTCCCTTCCCGCCGTTGTACTTTCAGGACAACATGCACAATGAAAAAAACAATTGGCTTGAAATTTTTTGTTTTAAATATATATATATATATATGTGTGTGTGTGTGTGTGTAGGAGAGCGAGAAATATATAAGTTTCTACTAAAACCATCTTCTAACTCGCTTTAAACAAACACGTTATAATACTACTTAATACTGTGCACATACATATATATTTATAGTTTATTACAAAAAATACAAATAGATTGCATAATAATTATTAATAATTACTTACTAATTAATACATATATAAGTTCTTATGCTACTTGTGTACAGCGTTTGATGCCTTATGTTTCACAAAAGAAAAAGGCTTTTGATTTTTTTCCACACGGAACAGCTCTTTTTCTAGACATGTGGGTGGCTCTTAAAAGAGCCGTTGTGTTCGCGTCGTTCGTTGTTAGAGCGTTTAACCGCCGAACCCGTACAGGGTGCGTCCCTGGCGTTTCAGGGCGTACACCACATCCATAGCGGTCACGGTCTTTCTCTTGGCATGCTCGGTGTAGGTAACGGCGTCGCGGATCACGTTCTCCAAAAACACCTTCAGCACACCGCGAGTCTCTTCATAGATCAGACCAGAAATACGCTTTACACCACCACGGAGAGCCAGACGGCGAATAGCCGGCTTGGTGATCCCCTGGATGTTATCGCGAAGCACCTTGCGGTGACGCTTAGCGCCTCCTTTGCCGAGTCCCTTACCACCCTTGCTTTTTTTTTTTTTAATGAGTTTTATTGAATTTATGCAAAATTTACAATCTTACACAAGTCATATTCAGAAAGAAAGGGAGAAAAAAAAAAAAAACTTACATAGTCAAAGTACAATTACACGCAAATATTGTCCCACACTGAAGAGTCTTTAAACCAAGATGTGCTGCTTTTTAGTCTTCTTAGCTCTTTTTGAATGTCCTTGAATACAACATCACTGGATATAAACGTTTGATTTATAGTCATTCTGGACCTTGTTTTCCAGAGTTTAGATTTAGTCAAACATATTATGAACCAAATGAAGTCATGCTTGGTCTTGCTACAATTTTCTTTAAAAATGCCATAGAAAATTGAGTTCATATTTATTTCTATATTGAGACCAATGATTTTTAATTTAGCCCATGTTTCTTTAGAGCGATAACACTCTAACAGGAAATGTTCGAGTGTTTCCTCTTCATTACAGTTAGGCATCGGGCATTTACTGGTTTTTACAAAACAGCTCCATTTCACAACCGCTCTTACTGGGAGCCTTCTTACAGCGACTAACCAAGTTGTATCTCTCAGGTGTTCAGATAGGATTTTATTCTGTAAATTTTGGAGACATTCTTTGTTTTGGTCTTCCTCCAAATTTCTGAAAGCCACAGGGTTACTATAAACTCGATCAACAATTAAAAGATATATTTCTTTGCTCGAGTCTTCCACCCAATCGATGTTTAGATCTTTAAATTTGTTAGTGAAGTCGGAAAACATCAGTTTATAATACGGAATTCCTTTCCTCGATGGACCTTTTTTAGATTTCCAGTTAGAGATGTTCCCTATCCATTCGGTTTGCCTGGCAATACCACTCGCGATGATTTTGCACACTGCTATTTTAGTTTTTACGGATATATCGACAGCCCCAAGGCCTCCCAGTTCCCTTCTCTTAAAAAGGAGCTCACGTTTTGTAACCTCACGAGTCGTATCCCATATGAAATTACAGCATATTTTATGAAGTCTTTTTACCCAAACTTCTGTCGGAGGTAAGATGCATGATAAAAACAGTATTTTTGATAATAGAAAAGTTTTAATAATATTTATTCTAGTTTTATAACTTAGATTACATGATTTCCATTTATCAATTTCATCTTGTATTATTTCTTCTTTTTTGACCAGTTATGGTCGACACAGCCATTATTATCTATATATATACCTAAAACCTTTAATTGCTGAACTTCTGGGACATCTATGGGAAATTTGTTTTTTTCATTTCCAATCCAGACACATTCCATTTTAGCTTTATTTAAGGAGGCTCCAGAGACTTGCTCATACTCGCTAAAATATTCAAAGATGATGTCTAGTTCTTGTTTAGATTTCACAAATACAGTTATGTCATCAGCATAAGCAGAGATCACGACTCTGTTCTTTCCTATTTGAAGACCTTTATGTCTATGATCATCTTGGATTTTTTGTACAAGTGGGTTTATAGATAAAATATATAGGGCTGCACTCAGAGGGCACCCTTGCTTTACACCCCGCATAACTTCAAATGGTTCAGTCAAAGAACCGTTAACATTTACTTCAACCGTCGCTTTAACATAAAGGCATTTAATCATGTTTATGAAATTTTCAGGGAATTGATACAGTTTTAAAATCTCCCACAAATAGTCTCTTGAGATATAGTCAAATGCTTTTCTTTGGTCCAAAGCCACAATGTAAAAACTGTCACCATTTTTATCAAAAACTAGTTCTCTTAATGTGTTCAAATTGTCCCACATAAATCTTCCCTTTATTGCACATGTTTGTTGTTTAGCTATTATTACGTCCAAATAGTCACTCATCCTGTTCATAATGATCTTTGCAAAAATCTTATAATACCACCCTTGCCTCTGCCAGACATGATGCTGCTCTCGTAGTCAAGCTGCTCAATAGAATTTCTCGCGCAGCGCCCACCTATTTATCCACACTCGACAGGACCTAGTTGAGAACAGGCGAGGAGGCGGGCCTAACGCCAACGGTCACACAGTAGTTCTCTTTTTCGAAAACAAACACTAGGCACTGCTTTTCACCTGATAACGTCTTCTTCTTCCCCATTCTCTCTCTCTCTCTCTAAAAACACACACAGATACAAAACATTATTAGTATTATCGGTACTAATGTTTTGGTTCCATTAGTAGCAGTAGTAGTAGTAGTAGTAGTAGTAGTAGTAGTACAACACAATAGTCAGGAACTTTGGGTAAAACATACATAGTAAAGCATACAGCCAAAACACTCATCAGAGTAAGGAGGTTAGAAAAAGCTGTCTGTGTTTGTACAACATTGACATTACTGTTTCAAACACAAGACGTTCCTTTTGAGCACGTCCTTGGACTCAAGGCCCGTATATACTACAGTCCTACGTCCACTGCAACTACAGGTCGCACATAGCAGCACAGGCCTTTATTAGTAGGCCAGCATTCAGCGGATCAGCACCAATGTCTGTGTTCACTTTGAAGCAGCCTACATTCTACCACACAAGTACTTCACTAACTTACAAGCACCACAGAAAGGAATGCAAACACAACTCTCAGGCCTTGCTTTATCAGCTCTCGCAAATGCATGATGTAATGGACTCTCGAAGGTCGAAATTAGCTACATTGTCTCAAACCCTCATCTCATTCTTAAAAAGTGTCATTCACAAAGGAAGCATATGCACTTTGACAGTTGTGCAAGAGAAACTAACATAACACACATCACACACAAGTAGGAAAACAAAGTCAGCCTTCGCACTATCTAATCACTGGCCTTCTCTTTTCCCATTTTCATTTTCGCTATCTGTGTTACAGTCAATGTATGCACTGTGTTTGAACCTAAATGTCATGCATCAACCAAAACTGCTCCTCCAGAATGACAGCTGAGTTTAAGATTGGCAAAATATGTCGCAGCAGTTGCATTCGTCAGATAAACTATGATCAATGAATTAATGCCAATGAGATAATTACAGCAATGTGTAATGTCCAATAAGCTCAAAAAGAGTCGGATTCCCCGCACACTTTAATCTCCTTGGCCAATCAAACACAATTATGAACTGGGATTCTGATAGTTGTGTGCCTTTAACTCACAGTGTAGAAAAATGAGGTCAGCTATATAGACAACACCTTTCATTGTCTATTTAATTATTTCGATTGAGGTCATTATTAGAAGTAGTAGTACAACCTACCTTCTGTTTTAGGCGGCGTCGTGTGTTGTGCTGGATGGAACATGACTGCCCTCGTGTGGCCAAACTTGGGAACGGCAATTTCCCAAAAATTGCAGTATTCTGTTATTAAGCTTTTAAGGGCGGTGTTTAGAAGTCTATTTTTGTTTACGGTCAGTATCTCAAATTCAAGTGTAGCGGGTTCATCATGAAACTGCCAGATTTGCTCATGAGCACCAACATTCATGTTCATTCTCATCACTGCGCCTGTGCAACTGCATGTGTTCCCTACGTGGCCTCATCTGTTTCGCTCGGGAATATCCACACGGTACAAGAACGGTACAAAGATAAAGGTAATGTATACCATTGTTAAATTACAACAATTATCATGAACAGGACCGGATTAAAAGGAAGAGAGAGCGAGAGCGAGAGAGAGAGTAATATTGTGTCAAAGTTCTTACCCAGAAAACCGCTTCTGGGAAATTGTCGTTCCCGAGGTTGGACACACGAGGGCAGTCAATCTCCATCCAGCGCAACACACAACGCCGCCTGAAACAGAAGGTAGGTTTGGGCTAGTGTACACAGACACAGCTCATTAGCGTTATTACTATAAATTGTATCATTTTCACATATCAAGGACGATACACGGAGCTTCTGAACTATTTAACAGTAGTATTATTATTATTATTATTATTATTATTATTATTATTATCATCATCGTCATCATCTCATTTTTAAAGAACATACCTTCATCACTTGACATAAAAAAAAAACCTTTCCATGTACAAATTTACATTGTCACAAAACAGCTGTATATGTATCTGGAGACATTAGTTCAATGTCCATTCTTAACATGTTAGAATAAACAAACAAAAGGAAAAGGTTAGATAGACCAAAGATTTAAATATAACTCCGTTCAAATGAATATAGGCCTGCTCAGACACCACAGCGTTTAAAAACCTCGAGATTCCCGGCGTCATAAAGAGAACAACCGTCAAACATACCATCAGGTTAGTTCTAGAACTCTGACCGTGATGTCATAACGGATCTTATGGCTGGCTGCTCTGATTTCACTATATTTGTCTGTCTGTCTGTGTGTGTGCGCACGCCAACATAGTTTAAACAATAATAATACATTCACATTTTATCATGTACATAGCAGTATATTCATCAACATCATAAAGTACACACATTCTTTTCTAATATAATATTAACACTGTAATCTTCTTCCCTAGTTCTGGATCTTCTCGAGTGAAATAGATTGAGGCCACCTTACGGAACGCATTAATTTACATACACGGCAAAATCCACAGAAAGAAATCAACTCTATTGGATTTAATGTAAACACTTTTAAAGTGTCCGAGGGGTCCACACTCCACATTGGGATTTTTAACACTTTAATAGAGTTCACATCAACTCTTTGTATAGTTGCAACTGAACACTACTCAAGTGTTAGTTTCTCAACACCAGTGGGTAGTGTTAGAAATTAATTCTCATAGGAGTAATTCATTAAATCTCATAGTGGTAATTGCATACTATTAAATGAGTTGCCTCTAACACTATAATAGTGTTAATATGCTACTGCACAATTAAAAATTACATTTAAATGATTACAAATCTAAAAGGCAAATAAAGAAAAAAAAAAACAAGTTGATTGCTTTATAATGGTTTTATTTTTCAAGGGCGTTAACATTACTGACCCCTCATGTCAAGTCTTTCTAAATATAACAATTGGGCACTATGTACTCTCTTTGATTAATCTCATTAGAGCATTGCTGGTCAAATGGCCACTGCTGGTCAAATGGGCTGGTCAAAAATGTGTCAGTTCGTTCACAGAGATGACAGAAAACTCATCCATTTGGTTATCTTCCATAGAGTATGCATTGAAGTGGTCATCATAGAACATAGTGCTTTCATAATTTCCTGTAATGTAAAAACACTCTTCATATATTATTATCTCACAGACCTTTTTTGAACACAGGGAGATCATAGGTACATCCAGTGCATATGAACAAACCAAACTGATACTCAGTACCATAATGTCTGACCCACTTTGTACTTGTACACTCAAACAGGCTTCTAAATATAATGTCTGACTGAGTTCTTCCCACCTTGCAAGTTACAGATGGTTTTTGATGTAGGGCCAAATTAAAAACACATTAAAACCTTCTAAAACAATCATTTCACAGTTAAATATCATTGACGATGTTGCTTTACTAATGATTTAATGAGATTCTTGAAATTTTTGCCACATCTTTTGAAAATAGGTGCTTAGCTTCAA